>NC_079457.1:24216676-24256011 GCF_903798145.1 Danio aesculapii
GGCCAGTTCATGACTGCCAGTGTTTTATCAGCTGATTTTCTTTCTAATGATTCACAGATAATTATACATGGTCATTATAGCATTGCTAAAACTATGCCTAAGGGATTACATCACTATCATAAACACAAGCAAAATGTGGATGGAGAACTTTATTATCTTCACACAAGACTCCTGATTGTGTAGATTCCTATTGAACTATCTGTATTTTGCCAGCAAACTTTATTGATATGATGGCAACTTAATCCAAATCCAAAAACTACATTTTTTACTTGTACATTTGTGTATATATTTTATTTTACCACATTCTATTCCATGAAATGTACTTTGTTTACGAAAAATAAATGTGCAAGTGGCACAAGGAAGTTCAAGCAAATGGTGTCTTGGAATGTTTATCAGTTTCAGTAGGTGCAATATTTATGCTCTAACTGACTGAGGTCGGCGGACAAAAGGAAAAGAAAGGCAAACAGATTCACGTGGCCATAATTTATCACTTCCTGCTCAGGAACGGTTAAACCAACACGCCCTACAGAATAACCGTCAGAAACCTAAGCCCTGCAGCGACGGGTCCTGTAAAACGCTCACACACACATAAACCGATCCATTGTGTGTGTTTTGCAGGAACAAATTTTCAGCTTCCTAGTTCCAGGGGTTTTCAAGAAAAAACCAACGTCAAGCTGTTTATTATTAAACCTTAATGACAGAAGGAATGTATGAAGAGGCAAGGAAACCAAATCTAGGTCAGCAACTGTTTGCTTGTGCAAGGTGAAATGAGGAGTCGAATGCAATTAGTTGAAAGTTCCCAGTGTATGTTTATTAATCAATAACTAATGGCATATTGTCATTTGAGACGCAAGTCATTACATGAGCCGTATTTTCCAGGGCAGAAGGCATTTTAGGCTGAATCAGTGCAAGAGGGAACACAGTCTTTACCACACGAGGACAGTCAACACGACACGATTCAGATCAAACCAACTGAGATTAAAAAAACCACCAACAGAGAATTCAAGTAAAGAGAAGACAAATTATGATAAAGCAAGCAGATAGCTTCATAACTGTTGATGTTTTGTATAATAATAATAATAATGATGATGATGACAAATCATTCTAAAACAAGATGCTAAACATCTGTGAATATTTCCATCACTGTTTTAACAAAGAAATCAAATGTACAATTTACAACAAATCAATAACTGACCAAGAAAAAGAAAGCTCTATAAACGTAAAACACCACACTGATGGCAAATCAACACGTAAGACGAAAATCAAAATTAAAATATACACCTCTGAACAACATTCTGGCAGACACAACACTTTGCAGCAGTTCGAACTGAATTTCAAGTCTTAATATGTCACTCAATTTTCAACCTTTCACAGAGGCTAAATGAAAACAAACAAACAGTAGCGCATTGCTCTCACACGACCGTGTACAGAAATCACAATTAAAATCACTCAGTCATTCCACAATGATTATCATATGCAGTGAAATTGCTTTTACTTTTGCGGACGGTTAAAGGTTTCAAACTTCCAAGTGCAAACATGTTTTACCAGGGCCTCCTTCTGAAAACGTACTGCAGCTCTTCAGCACATGACATCACAGATCCCATCATGTGGCCCAAACTAACACCACTTTCACAGTCAGACGCTGTGGTTTAATCACATACATCATACTCTGCTTCATCTAAGCCCACACACACACACACACACTGCTGTTCAAAAGATCTGAGTTTGAATGAAGTCTGTCTGATATTCTCACTAAGACAATGTTTATTTGATTAAGAAAGAAAAGAGTGCAAAAATGCTAAATTGTGGAATATTATTTACAATTAACTCATTCATTTAAAATAGTATTCATCCCTGTGATGTCAAAGCTTAAATTGAGTTCATGATCATTCTGAAATCATTCTAGTATAATGATATACGTATTCATTCATTACTGGGAAACACACATGCACTCTTACATGCACTACGGCCACTTTAATTTATTCAATTTACCTACAGCACATGTCTTTGGATTGAGGGGAAACCAGAGCACTCGAGGAAACCTACGCAAACACGGGGAAAACATGCAAGCTCCACACAGAAATGCCAAATGGTCGAGCTGGGGCTCGATCCAGCAACCTTCTTACTGTGAGGTGACAGTGCTAACCACTGAGCCACTGTGTCGCCATGATATACTTATTATTTTTATAATTCTTTTTGATTGTTTGATTGATAGACAAATAAAAAACAACGTTTATTTAAAAACTGTTGTAACATTCTAGATATTATTACATCCAGTAAAAGTCATAGACTGCAAAAAATGCTTTTCTTACTTGTCTGATTTCTAGTCCAAATACCCAAAATTCTTAAACAAAGAAGCATTTTCAAGACAAGTAAAAAAAATAAATAAATTTGTTTTTAGAAATAATAAGTCACAATTAAGCAAGTTTTTTTAAATAAGCTAAATAATCTGCAAATGGGGTAAGTAGAATAATCATTTTCGGTTTGAGATAAGATTATTTTACTTTTATTATTTTTATTTCAAATTAATTTCAGATTATTATTATTAGGGATGGTCAAATTGCTCATATTTCCCAAATTATGTTTAACAGAGCAAGGAAATTTTCACAGTATGTCTGATAATATTTTTTCTTCTGAAGAAAGTCTTATTTGTTTTATTTTGGCTACAATAATAGCAGTTTTTAATTTTTAAAAAAAGCCTTTTTAAGGTCAAAATTATTGGCCCCTTTAAGCTATATATATTTTTAGATAGTCAAAACAAAACATCATTATACAATAACTTGTCTAATCAAGTTAACCCAGTTAAACCTTTAAATGTCACTTTAAGCTGAATAGAAGTGTCTACAAAAATATCTAGTAAAATATTATGTATTGTCATCATGACAAAGATAAAATAAGTCAGTTTTTAGAAATGAGTTATTAAAACTATTATGTTTAGAAATGTGGCTTAGAAATGTTCTGTTTCTCTCCATTAAACAGAAATTGGGGAAAAAAATAAACGGGGCGGCTAATAATTTAGGGGGTTTAATAATTCTGACTTCAAGTGTGTGTGCATATATATATATATATATATAAATGTATAAATATAAATATATATATATATATATATATATATATATATATATATATATATATATATATATATATATATATATATATATAACATCTCAAGAAAATGCTTCTTGATTTAAGAATTTGTAGGTATTTGGACTGGAAAAAACTAAAACTAAAAATTAAGAAAAGCCTTTTTGCACTGAAGACATCATAGAATAAGCATAGGATCTTAGAAACTAATTGAGTGTATATAATCATCTTTTATATATGCATGTATATCACTCATAGACAAACCAATGTGTAGCTTATTTTTATGAAAACCCTTTTTAGGATTCTTTGACATACAAAGTTCAAATGAAGAGAATTTATTTCAAATTAAAATGTTTGTAGTTCTAAAGATTGATTATTTTAAATCACTTTAATGCATCCACACTGAATACAGTTCAATTCTGTTAAAGAACATAAAAATATATCATATACTGACCCCATACTTTTGAACAGTAGTGCGTGTGTATATATATATAACATCTTATGACATCACTGCTGACCTCACCCAATAATAGCCTGGATGTCTGGATTACGGCCATCTTTTAAATTACTTTTTTTTTTTGCTCTACACAAATCTACTCTTTAATCTTCGCCGAGGGCCATCTGGCCTGCCTCATTTTTAGCTGAAGTCTCCACCGAAATCCTGTTCACGTCAATGGCTCAGCTGACATCCTGACATTTCCCCCTCCCTTGTAAACGTCTAGTAATACCACGTTTTCATTTTACGTTATTTCATTCAAAGGCCTCCTCAGTGCAATCACAACCCCCTATTGACGTAAAAAAAAGCTTTATCGGGCTATTTATAACACTGCAATACACACATACCCTGTTGACATGTGATAAAAGAGCTTAATGAGTCTCCTCAGAGGAAATGTGGAATAATACAGTCAAAGACATTAAAAGAAATGCATTACATAAAAAACGCCAGGCCTATTTCATAATCACATTCACAAACATCACCACAGAAAATAAAACTGCTCTAAAGGAATCATAGTTGCAAACGAAATGACTATTAACAAAACAAAATGAATCCGAAAAAAAGGCTCACCTGATGTTTTCAGAACGAATCAAGCCTACTCACAAGGGAGGAGCTTACTGATGAAGAGGCAGCCTGATTGGTTGATAAGCCTTAGATTGACAGTAGCACTTGACTGTTGGTTAGCCTAGAGGTAATGCTCAATAAAACAGCATCAAAAGCACAAGCTTTCACAAGTATGACGTACAGGCTGCTAATTGGCACATACTGTAAAGATTCTACCAAACTGTACCGAATCAGTCCATTTGAAAAACACCTACTTACAGGGTATCCAATACATTGGTCAATCTCTGACCAATCAACTCCTCTAAAAAGAAACCCGGGATTCTTGAGTCTCAGGAAGTGTACTTTTCTTCTTAAAACCACCATAAGCATCATTAAGCAGAGCGCGAATGACTGCTGCTTGCGAGATACTGAGAGATATAAATATTAAAGGTCTTTGGTTACAGTAGACGACATCCATTAGACAAAGCAAGGTCTTGGAAAGAGCCGTAGACAGCATGGAAAGAGCGTAGCTTCATCCAAAGTTACGTCGCTGAGTGTAAATATTCATATTTCATATATACTTCACACATATACAAACCATCATGTAGCTTAGTGCAGGCTTGCTAGACTAGAAGTGGGGAGAGAAAGCACCGAGACACACACATCCATAGCGGGAACAATTTCGGCTGCTGATCAGGCACTTAGTTTTGGAGTGTGGTTTTTCAGTCAGGAAATGAGCTGTTGGAGATCTCAGCAAACCTCCAGCCAAACAGCATCGCCTAAGGATTGGTGCTGCTGGTCCTCCCCCCCCAGTGGCTTAATCCAGTGTCACTCCATGATCTGGTGCTTCTGAACAGCATCTCTGCTGGAACTGTACAGAAAAAAACGAGAGTATTTAGAGACGCATTAGGAGGCACTTTCACACATGTCTTGGTTCTTTTGCAAGTGTGACGTGTTAGTTCAGGCAGTAGAGTGATTATCTGCTGAATTGGTTGCTATAGTGATGATGTAGGCGTCGGTGAGATGCCAAATGGTATTATTCCACAAGGCCAAGTTGTCAGTATAGAGAGAAAAGGAAAGAATATTATGCTTTAGGGAATACATCACCCTTTGATGAAAGATTTTTTTCTGTTTAAAAAGATCTAAACTAGAGGTCTGCATCAGCTGCGGGACCCGACCAGATTTCTTGAATAAATTTCCGAATAAAACATGGTAGCAGTCTGTAGTTACTCTGTGTAATTTGAACGGGAGCAGGTGGTCTAACAATATAGCGTTCTCTAACAAGAGAGCGTGCATCCGCCGTGGTGCTGTACTGTGTGTGTGTGTTTATGTGTGTGTGAATGAGTGAGAGCGTGCGCATCCGCCATTATGCTGTGTGTGTCGCTTGTTATAGGCTGTCCGGACTCTAGCATCCAGCTGGGTGTTTTTTGGGAGGCCTATTCAATCGCTATACATCTTACGAAATCTTTCGTTGGCCCAATATGTACCTGCTATGTGTATAGAAATAATGCTGATATGACATATGAAACACAGTCAGTAGTTGTCAAATATATTGAGTGGATGTGTTGAGTGGAAAAAAATATGTTATGTTATTAGTAATTTAAAAATGATCATTAAATGTGATCTTCAATGTAATTTACTATGCCTAATAAATGAGTAAAATGCTGTGTATTATAATGCACACATCACAAACCAGCGACCTTCTTGCTGTGAGGCGATTGTGCTACCCACTGCGCCACCGTGACACCCTTAATATAATTAAAGTAAAACATTTCTATTGCTGAATACTAATGCGAAAGATTGTGGGTTCGATTCAGGACTTGCAAGAATCGCAAAAATTTGAAGCAATATAAGTCAGTTTGGATAAAAATGCCTGTTGAATGCATAAATATGCATGTAAATATAAATATATTTAACATTGTATTATTTAAAAACGCTCCATTCAGTCTTCAGTGTCAAAAGATCTTTCAGATATCATTTTAATATGCTGTTTAGTGATCTAGAAACACTTTGATTATCAACTTGATTATTGATAATTTGATATTTAATATTGAAACTAATTCTTTAGACAATAAAAAGTTTTAAATATAATGTACAAACAATGTAAAAAAAAGATTTGTATTTTTTTCATCATTTAATATATTTTAATTTATGCATTTAATCATTTATAAAGAACTTATTCATCAAACATGACATTTACTAACATCTAAAAGCATCAGCAGTTGGTGATTTTCCTTTAAAGTGTGGTGTTATTTTCGAGGCCATGTGGTAAACGGTGCTGTTCTGTAAGATTACACTTTTCTGCTGGTGGGCTGCAACAAAGACACAACTCTCACCCCCATCTGTTCCTTACTGTCTGTCTCCTACTCATTCACTGCACACAACTTTGTGTTTAAACATCCTTGGTGGCAGGTCTACAGTGTGTGTATGTGTGTGTGCACATTGGCATGGCTGCAAATGTGTAACACTATGAAAGCGAGGGTGGAAAACATACTCCCAGAGTCCCTGAGACAGCAGCCCACGTGGCTTATCTCCTGGTGTTACTGCTGGTGGAGCCCTTTGGATTTTTGATGTTCAGATTCTCATACACACTGGAGTCGTCATTCATTCTGTGCAAGAAAACAAGTGTGTTACTGAAATAAAGATGACTGAAAACACATCTATTCAATGCCAGGGGTGACACTGAAGACTATAAAAGCCTATTTTCTGTAACCAATTTTGATTTGACAAATAATATTACTTAAATAAGTAATATTAATACTAAAAAATTAAGTAAAATAAAATAAAAGCACTACATTAATGGTGTTCTAACAGATACCACTACTTACATTTTTTACATAATTTAACTGAATCTCATACAACCCTGCTGAATTCAATTATGCAGTATAAAAATAACCAAACAGATTTCAGTGTAAAAGATCATTTTATTAAGATACATAATTTTAAATCCTATAAAAATTGTGAAACTATAAAAGAGTGAAAATCTATTAAACACATACTAAAACCCATACATTTCAATTAAAATGAAAAATAAGATGTAAAATAATTCTCTGATGTACCTAGAGTGTGTTTGTGAAGTTTCAGCTCAAAAATGCCACAAATAATTGTATATATTTATTTGAAACTGCCATGTATAGGCTTTGATCCTAAATGTGCCGTTTGGTGACTGTCACTTTAATTCAGATGAGATTGTGTTCTCAGCTCTCTCTTTTCAAAAGAGGGTGGAGCTACAAACACATATGGGTCAGCATAGCAACGAATTCAAAACAGGACTCAAAGCAGAAAAACTGAAAAGAAGGAAGTCTATGGAGACTACTGTGTTCCTTTGTGAATCCTAAAACTTCACATTTATGATGCCTCTTAGTCGCTGACTTAGGCTCAATCCCAATTCTATTTTTGATCATAGCTGTACTGTGCATTTACACTGTGGCCATATTCATCTATGAAAACACACAAAAACAACATTAACATTATAGCAGACACTGTAAAAAGGCCATTCCCAGCCACTAGACTTTTCTGACAGGGTATTCGAGTGTCATCGAGTGACAGAATGTTGTGGGACTGCTATACAGGAGTTATTATTAGGCATTATAGATAGAAAAATTTTGCGGTTTTTATTTTAGCATTTAAAAAACACGAACGATAAATATTAATGAATATATTATGAATATGAATACATATATATGGTTATGAATTTATGAAAAATATGCAATGTTTGTTGTAAAAATTGATAATAATGACAAAAAAATACTAATTTGTTCATCTCCTGACTTGTGCAGCCATGCTGTCATTGCGGATGGTGTATTCTGGGAAATTTTCATACCCCTTGGTTTCAAGAGTTCACACTTAGCTGATGATTAATTATAAGCTTGTTTGGCATGCTGTCCCGGGAGAGAGCCCTGAGCTCATAAGATCCTCGAGCCCGGGGCTCCCTCCCGTTGCAAGGCGAGAGGGGAGTTTGAGCTCAGGTAGATCTCGAGAACTCCCCCGCTGTAATAACCAATGAACAGCCAGTGATTGCTCTTGAGAGATAACCGTTTACTAGGAGCATGTCTATAGTGCCGGTTTGGATTAGTCAATTAACTTATGTTGCATGTTTTTTTGGACGGTGGGAGGAAACCGGGGAACCCGGGGGAAACCCACGTGAGCACGGGGAGAAAATGCTAACTCCGCACAGAAATGTCTGCTGGTTTGGTAAAGCCTGGAACCAGAGACATTCTTGCTGTGAGGCAACAGTGCTAAGCACTGGGCCACCGTGTCACCCATCTAGGAAGGAGGAGGAGTAGGGCTGGATGGGGGGATTCTTCAAAACGAAGATAGCGGTGGTACGTAACCCAGGGTATTTGTAGTAGCTTAGGAGTCGTCTGATTGGTGCATTGATAATTGGATAATGCGGATCCAGCCACTAGCAATCATAAGCACGTGATCCTCTCGAAATTAGTTTATAACTAAACTTCACTTCGAGTGTGGTCCTGAAAAATCTACTTTCCGAGGGCTATCTAGACCTTCCACTTAGCCCTACGCCTTCAAGCTAAAGAGGATTGGGACACCCCTACTCCTACCCCTTCATGTGAACGCGCAAAACAAGGGGTTGGTGTAAGGGGAAGGGCTTTACATATTAAGTCAATGCAAAGACGGGAATAGACATCTTGCGGCACGATACGAGCGAATGAGGCGGCGCGATTGACGTGATTCGCACGAATAAAGTGGCGCAAGTTGAGCGATTTGATGCTCTTAATGCATGTTTCGTGCAAATCGCTCGAGTTGGAAAATCTCTGCTTGAGCGGATATTTGCACCGCGTTAAACAATCAGGAGCTTTCTCTTGTAGGGGAGTGATTATGACGTAGCGTCTGACGTAGCTGAAAATCCTCTAGCCTAGACCAGACAACAGTTTATCAAACTGGGCTCGGCTCAGTCGAAAGCACCGCTGAAACATTCCATCATCCAGGTATAGTCTCTGAAGGGAGCAGAGCTGGGTGCACCTCTGAATGGATCTAGTGGACTCGGCTCCAAACGAATCGACGCTGTTTTTCACCCATCATAAAGCACATGCGCACAGCTATTCCCTCCATAAAATCCATGTTAGCCATTTAGCAATGAAGCTAGAGCCACTGGGCAGACAGAAACCCTGCCCATGACGTGAATCTGCGTCTATTGTGAAGTAAATTTGATGTGTGAATGAAGCGGATTTGACGCGCGAATGAAGCGAATAAACTCAAAATGTTCACGTATCTATTTACAGGCGAATAGCACAATTTATTTGCGTGTTCCATGTCTGATGTGAACACAGCATAAGGGGTAGAATTGGGATTGGGCCCTAGTACAGCTGGTTAAAACTCTAATGGCAGATGGCTGCTTCTCACTTAGGTCTGTCTATGCTAATGAGGCAGAGATCGTCACTAATGGATGGGACTTTCCCCTTTCTCATGACACATGCAAAGGGAGAATGTCAATCAAAGTGTGTCTGCAGACTGTTTTTATGAAGTGTTATTATAAAAAAAAATTTAATTTAAGGCTGAAAATATTCATATACTATTCACACACAACTGTATTTAAACCCCTTCATAAAAGTGAGTTTTGATAATAAGTCCCCTTTAAGACATCTGTGATAGGTAAAATGTTTTAATACACTTTTGAATGAAGTTTACATGGAGGCTGCATTTATTTGATAAAAAATAAACAAAAAAATACTAGAATGTGAAAACTGAATGATTGCAGCGGGTGCTGGAAAGGGTGACGGTGAAAGTTTCAAAATCAAAACTGACACACTTATCAAGCTTGATGTACTAAAGTCAATACTCATATCGTGTTTATTGCTCTACAACGACTGGCTCACAGCAGCGTCAGAAGCCTTTTGACGGAAAATGATTCACTTAGCAACAAATACCTTTAGAATTGAGGAAGTGTGGGAGACGGTTTACCTAAAGAAGCTCATTAACTGTCTTCCAGTAACAATACTGTGTGGGATATGTTTCTAAGTGCATGTGTTCTGTGTAAATGACAGGAAACGAGCACTTACACAGATGAAGAGCGAGACGAGCTCATGTTAGGCTTGGCTCTGGCATTTGTCATCTGTGGGTATTTGATGTTGGAGTATTCCCTCTCCTTCGTTTTATTCCTCTGAAAAGGTCAAGAAAGGAATCGTCAAGCCAAAAATTCATTTGATAAAAATAAGGCTTGTCAAATAGCATTCCTTGTAGTAAATGTGGTAATACATTCAGGTTTACTCATACAAAAGTTTAAGATGGGAAATATATTGCACCATAAGAGCGATGCTGCCTACAACAAAAGGCAACAAATTATTGTAGGCAATATCTCAAACAGCACTTAAAAATAAGAACGGCTGTGCTTGTGTCTGGTTTGGGGGAATTTTGCTAGATCTAAAACAACGTTTCTCATGCCTATTCAGAAATATGTTACATTAAAAAAACACTTTTAATAATAATAATAATAATAATAATAATAATATAACTATAATATATATATATATAACAACAATATAAAAACAGAAAAACATTGGGTAACACTTTATTTTGATGGTCCATTTGAGTATTAGTAGACTGTCTGCTTTATATATGTTAATACTACTCCTTCAACAGACATTTAACTGACTATAAGAAACTTATAGTACGTGTCAACTTACACTAACCCTAACCCCAACCTAACAGTCTACTTATAATGTAATATTTGGCAATTAGTTGGCATGTAGATACAATGTAACTTAAATTCAACAAACTGATCATCAAAATAAAGTGTGATTAAACATTAATTTATAAAGTCTGTTTCTGAACAGCAGATCTGCATATGGTAATTTCTAAAGGCTATTTCTGAATTATATTTTAAAATATATTAAAAGAGAAAATAGTTATTTTAATATTAAGTCATTAAAAATTAATTTGTCAATGTATTTATGTTTAATGTAAAAAAAAAAAAAAAAAAAAAAAAAAAAAAAAAATAATAATATATATATATATATATATATATATATATATATATATATATATATATATATATATATATATATATATATATATATATATATATATATATATATATATATATATATATATATATATATATGTATAATGTTTTTTTAATCATTTTAGCTTTTAGTGATAGTTCTACCAGGAAGACATAATTTCACATCACTCATCACAATCAGTTCCAACCAATAGCCACGAGACACGAGAAATACCTAATGTCATGTCCCTTATCACAATCAGTTCCAACCATTATCCACGAGACACAAGGAATATATAAGCTGTCCATTCATTTCATTAATTTGGTTGCAAATACTGATGCGGACGTTCACCCACTATACTCCCCACCGCCACCTGTCCAGGGGGCTGAGCTCCGCCCCTGCCTTCGTCCTCAGCAGCCATAGCTGCATCAAAAAACTTTCGATTCAAGTTACGGACAGGGCCTCCTCCAAAGAAATCCTATGTTTTGTTAAATCATACTTTTTGTCAAACTATACTCATCAAAAAATGTAATTCAGTATCATATTCATCTCACTGGTCTTTCAGGTAGAACTGAACAATTCTAAGAACATGCAAAAATTCTCTTGTCTTCCCTCTGTTAAACAGAAATTGGGGGAAAACATAAACAGGGGGGCTATTAATTCAGGGGGGGCTGATAATTCCAAGTTCAACTGTACATCACAACATCACATTGATTTGATTTACTGTAATATGTAGTGTTTAAGCACCTGCTCCTCCTCCAGTCTCTTCTGAGCAGTATCAATGTATTGCTGAACAGCCATGTAGATGAACTTGTACTGAGCTTCAGTCTGAACCATACCAGACCGCTGCTGCCGCACTCTCTGAATCGTCTTTGGGATGTCAATGTCACAGTCCAGCCCTTAGAGAATCAGTTCAGCCGTGTTAAATGTTGTCAATGACAGACAAAAAATACACCTCAGGGATAATTCTGTATGAAACGCTTACCTTGTCTATTTATGATGTCGATAAGGATGTCAATCACGATAATTGTGCCTGTTCTTCCAATCCCTGCACTAGAATGACAGCAACAGTGGGACATTTAGATTCTGAAGCACAGCTTTTAAATACAGTGCTCAGCATGAATAAGTACACCCTCTTTTGAAAATGAATATTTTTGTCCATTTCTCAGTGAATATAGCTCATAATTTTGTTGCATTAATACAAACCAGTTTTATTATACAGTTATATATATTAAAATAAGAGGCTGATCACCTTACATCTTTAGTAATAGAAAGATAAAACATTTAAATTCAAACAACTTACTGTAATATATATATATTTAACATTTTTCCTCAACATATTATTTAGGGTGTACTAATTTTTGGACTGTGACCTTCCTTTAGTTAGATTAGTTCCAGTTTCTTTGACTTTCGAACTGACCAGTCTAATGTTTATGCACATATAGTATATTATTGAATATATTATTATAAAGTATTTGAGTATAAAGTATCAATATCAAGTATCACTGATATTGGTATAAAGTATATGAATTTAAAGAGAGATCTGTGAGGGATCTGTTTTTATTTATTGCGATAAGGCACTAGAAGGTGAAAAGACTTTTGCAGAAATACCCAGATATAACTCATCAATACCATAGACAGTAAAAGGTTAATGAGGAGCCAAACAGTCATTCATTTATATTTGTTTTTGCACCAAACCCTATAATTTACCCCAGAACACTTGGAATATACCGCACTAGGGTTGACCTGCATTTCTGTAAGTCTAAAAATATATATTTTTTTGTGAGCTATTTTCTTCTTCCCTGAAAAACACCACAGTAAAATGACTACATTTATCTTGGTTTTAAAATATAGTTGTGTGTCATTGTAAGTTACAGTAGAAAAAATATCCAACCATAATATTCATCGAGAGATTTTTTCCTCACTGATCATGACTGCATGGACAAACCAAAGCAACAAGTGTGAATTAAGTAATCAGCAACACTTGTCAACCAAACGTCCTGTTCAAAGCTTCCTGAACGAACATGAAATACAAGTTCAATATGCACTAAATCCAGTTTGTCTAGCCTAACAAAGGAACTGTCATTGTATATATGATCTGTTATATTCAGTTCGTTATATTTTACCACATTGTATAACTCCAAGCAGTGCAGGTTCAGTACCAGTTGAAAACGACAAACTTACAGGCGATTAAAAATTCTTATCATCTAATGTCACTGTAAAATAGGCTGTCCAATTCATTTTAATCAATGTTTATGTAACCTAATAGTAGTGAATGTATATCTCTTGTGACCTGCATTGTCCTGGAAAAATCCCACAGCAGATCAGTAACCAGGTGGTCACCCTATACGACATGTTACGTGATAGTAACTAAGACACAAGGTTTCTCAGAATAATGTGTATAGCAGAAAAATATCCAACCATCTGGTTGCATTATATGGAAAAATGATTGTTAACGTAATATTAGTTTATGCAATATTCATATCACTACACATTTAAATTCAATTTCACATTATGTGCCAAGCTATTGTGTGTTGCATGCATTCAGTAGCTTTTTTAAATTGACCAGTCAGGTGAGGTCTTACTCTGCCAAAGTTGCCAAGTCCACAGTTTTTACTTCTAACCACTTGATGTGGGTTATTTTTTTAAGTTTTTGCATTTTATATATATATATATATATATATATATATATATATATATATATATATATATATATATATATATATATATATATATATATATATATATATATATATATATATATACATACATACATACATACATACATATATATATATATATATACATACATACATATATATATATATATATATATATATATATATATATATATATATATATATATATATATATACATACATACATATATATATATATAATATATATATACATATATATATATATATATATATATATATATATATATATATATATATATATATATACATATATATATATATATATACATATATATATATATATATACATATATATATATATATATATATATATATATATATATATATATATATATATATATATATATATGGCTGGGTTGAAATATTTCACTCTACCAAATTTATCATTTATTTATTTTTACAGATGATTAAAAACTGCTAGGATGATGAAAAAGAGTAAGCACACTTTTGTGAGGTGCAGGGGCACTAGAGGCTGCTTTTATGGTTGGCAGATTGGGAGGACTTTTTAGGATTGTTGCTTAAATATAGCTGTAAAAGTATTCTACAGAAAAAAATTCTGTCCATTTGAAATTGTATTCATATCTTGAGTGTTGGGCAGCACGGTGGTGCAGTGAGTAGCACAATCGCCTCACAGCAAGAAGACCCCAGGGCGACCCCAGATTAATAAAGGGACTAAGCCAGCCGAAATAAAAATGAATGAATGAATGATTGAATTAATAAATATTGAATGTTAAATCAATATTTTTAAAATACAAAGACTTATTTATTATTATTATTATTATTTTTATTATGCATTTATTTTTAAGTTTGGGGTTCACTTTCCTCTGGAGTTATTCTGCATTTGCCTGCATTTGAACTGGATGGCACATGGCAGTCACATGAGATTTATTTTTCCGATAACATAATCTTATAATTATTATTATAGAGATATTTTCAAAGAAGAAACCATGTATAATCCATACAGTGATGTAAAATATGTATTTTAATGGCGATCAAATGGGAGATGGCAAGTTTTGACTTGTGATATTATTGGTATATTTTTGATTGCCCATCAGGCTAGTTTTGGGGTATTTTGGATGACCATTGGGGTTTTATTGCAAAAACCTGGCAACCGTGATACCCACCTACCTAGTAGACGCTATTAGGCTATTGGCTAGACCAGCCACAAAGGTGGACATATAGAGCAGCAGACAACTAAAAATAAACACTAAATGACAGAAGTGACAGCAGTATATAAGAATCAAAATATTTTTGGGTTTTCAGTCATTCACAGTGTTTTAAAATCTAATGTTTTAAGCTTAAATTAGATTTAATTACCTCAGAAAAACATCTATTACCTGTTTATTTGAGTATGATCATTAAACTAACAAATGATTTTTAAAAATAGCTACATTTCTTAAGGCAAATGATATCACAAGAACTATTGTTATTGCAATACTGTTCAAAAAACATCACTGATTGAATATTTTCCCTAAATATGGACCTTTAATTCGAATCCTCTTTTTGTGTTTGGCAAAAGAAAGAATAGCATATAGCATTTGAACAAAACCACGGTGAATAAATAATAAGACAATTGTCTTTTTTGGGGAGGAACAACTGTCTCTTTAAGACTACATTGTTCAAAATAATGAATACATCTAAGGAGAAGCGAGTGAGGTGTGTAGTACCTGCAGTGAACCACTATGGGTCCGCTCTCTGGAATGGCGCTCTGGGTTCGGTTCACTTGCTCCAGGAAGCTCAACACCCCTCCAGGTTCATTGGGAACACCGTGATCAGGCCAGCTCAGGTACTGATAGTGCCAGATACACCTGGGAGGCTCTCTCTGTAATTGCAAAAATGTTTTATTTATTTATGCCATATCACCAACATTGTCTATATACATGGCAACATCGGTTATAAATATTCTGTTTATAATTTACAATCATAATAAATATTAATAAACATGGATTATATAAAAACATATAGATAACAACTACACTGATAAAAAGTCACGAGCACTTTAAATTTGACCAATGATAAATAGTGTAAAATATAAAAAGGAGGCACATTTTCTAAACATTTCCACTAAAATATTTCCTAAATAAAAATGTTCTCAAATATAATTTGAAAATATACATTCTATTAAGATACGTTTTATAGTCAAACTATTCTTGCATAAGTCACCAATAGGTTTCAATTCCCCTTTCGATAAATATGAGTGTGTAAGTCTTGAGGGAATTACAAAAAAACAAACATCAAATGATTGTTTGCAAAATGAAGCAAAACTACATCCAACTTAGATTTGTAAAGTAAAGTAATCCAAATTTAAAGTAAGTGAGAAGATTCTCTCCAAGCTGCTACTGTAAACAACAAGGTCAGAGGTTATGAACTGCCTCTAGCTGCAACATGTCATCTGTCATCACAATGCTCTTACCCTGTCTAGACGCGTGACTTCAAGCTCTCGCCGTATGTAGTCCTGAGCTGTGTGTTCTTCAATGTTCTTCACACACACCTTCCCAAACTCCTTTGTTGAATTCAAGTCTGGCCAGTACCGCACACATTTATTCTATAGGCAGAAATTCAATCTTCAGTTTACAAAAAATAAATCTGTGTTGCCCATATAGCTACAGCACATGAATGGATTCTCAATCTTCTCAAATTATGCATTAAATATTTGGTAACACTTTACAATAAGGTTCATTAGTTAATGCATTTACTAACATGAACAACACTTGTACAGCATTTATTAATCATAATTGAACATTTACTAATGCAATATTAACATCCAAGTCCATGCTAGTTAACATGAGGTAACCTGAACTAACAATGAACAACTGTATTTTCATTAACTAACGTTAACTAACATGAACAAATACTGTAGTAAATGTATTGTTCATCGTTTGTTCATGTTAGTAATAGCATTAATTAACATGAACTAATGAAACTTATTGTAAAGTGTGACCAAATATTTTTTTAAATGTCGTCAGATAGCGCTGCATCTGAATAAAAGAAGAATCACATTTTTTGTTCAAAATAATAATCATGTTTCATCCACGATTCTGAACTGACAAATTAAAGGAATAGTTCAAAAGTTCCCAAATAGATCATCCTCTGTTTTTCTGATGAACACAAAAAAAGTTATATTGAAAAATGTTGGAAAAAACAACCATTGAGTTTCATAGTATTTTATGTTCCTACTATGGATCTCAATGGCTTCATAATATCTTGCTTTGTGTTTAACAGAAGAAAAGAAATTCATTAAAGTTCATAACCAATTAAGTATGAGTAAATGGCGAGGAAGCTTATGTTTTTTTTGGGAACATTAACAAAATTTCACGTAATATACTAGTTTTGGACACAATGTTAATTTAATTAGTTAATTAATTCCTATCGGTTTGAATGACTGATTTAAACACTGGCTTATGTAGACCTCACTTGTTTCATCACTGGATGAATCAGCCTTTTTGAATGACTCTCTTGAATAAACAAGTCAATGACAAATACATTTTAGACAGTAACTTATCGCCACCTTTTGGCGTAACACTGTAATTTATACGAACATTATTCATAAAATAATGTTATTTTCAAAAAGTGATTTAGTTTATTTTGCTGTGCAATATTCACCAGTGGTTACATTACACTTCAATCACAGAACTTCTGTAATAATTTGATTAATAATGATACTGTGAGGTTGAAATAACCAAAGACCGGGGCGGTTTCATAATTTTATGCCAGGTGCTCTTTCAGAATGTCTGTTGTGCATTTGTCAAAGGTTTATTGTCACTGTATGGGTGATTGAATTGAGATTGACATATATAATATAATATAATATAATATAATATAATATAATATAATATAATATAATATAATATAATATAATATAATATAATATAATATAATATAATATAATATAATATAATATAATATAATATGAGCAATATCAAACGAGTAGCAATGTGATATGGCTGTATATCGGCACTGGTGGGAGGCGTGTGTTATGTCCCACCAACTGTTGTATAAAATAAAATGTTATATAACATTATATAATATAATACAAACACACAATTTATAAATAAATAAATTAATAAATGACCAATTAACAGATGAATGAACGAATGAATGAATGAATGAACCAATGTACAATGTTTTCATCCTGGACCTCACCCGTCCTCTCTCCATCTCCTTGGTTGTCATGACAATAACGTGTGTATTTTCCTGATAAACCATTTTCCAGAAGTCCAGGACTGTGTTCTGAAGGCAGCCCTGAGTAGCGATGAACACTTTACCTTCATCCATATGACGTCCTTCTTCATTCACGCTCTAAATGAAAAAAGAAGAAAATCAATGAGGATAAAAAGAACATGCAATGTCTAAATTATTGATCGCAACTCAACAACACAGCAAAAGCTTGACATTCAGATTGACGTGTAATCATTACGGGTCTTACTCGGATATAGTTAGCGTTGATGTAATCGGATCCGGGAACATCAGGATCCGCTTCCTTGATCTGCACTCGAGTGGTGTCAACTGCAACCCAGAAAATGATGATCAAAGCATGAACAAGAGCCCTGGAGATTACCGTTGCATTATGAAACATGTCTCTCCCATTATGAAACCTGAAAAATACAGCACGTTACTCACATGGTAGTATATTCTTATATCTGTTTTTGTTTTTATTCTCTGGTCTCTGCCCCTCTTTCCTAGGGTAAAGGAGTTTACATTCTTGTTGCTGTAAAACCTGCAGAACCACAAGAGACAAAATAAAAGGTGTGGATGAAATGTGGCTCCATGTACAGACTTAATGTTTAGTTATAAAATGTCCATTAATTAACAGATTCTGTATTTTGTAATTCACAAGCGTTCTCTGCTTATTTGCTGACTGAATTTAGATTATGGAACCTTTATCTCTGCCCTGTGAACCTTTCATATTGAAAATTCAACTGTGCAGTTTATCAAAGTGACTTTTATTGACATTTTAGCACTTTGAAACAATATACTGTATAATAAATAATATATAGAGATCTAGCTATTTTTCAACATAAAAATGCTGTTGGAGGAAAGATCAAGGTCCCATAATGCAATTCAAAAGCATAAATAAATAAAAAGATGACAGTGTTTGATGGATAACAACTGTTTCATCCAATCAATGTCTGTGATATCATTAGGTTTAAAACAGCTCTTCAAAAGTTGCAAAAGGAGTAAAATGTAATAAAAATATATATATTTTTAGTCATGCAATTCATATAAGATCGTGATGTCCTTTTATCATTTGAACAATTTATGCATACATTGTCATGAGCCCCTAATAACATCTCTGGGGGCTCTTAGAATCGCCCTAACTCCTAACTCCCAAGCGGCGCCCCTGCTTATATCCAAACTTATGCATAGCCGCCAAAATTGTATTTTTGGTTGCTCTTTGCATCTAGACCAGGCATGGGCAAACTCGATCCTCGAGGGCCGGTGTCCCTGCAGAGTTTTGCTCCAACACTAATCAAACACACCTGAACACCCTAATTAGTGTCTTCAAGATCACTAGAAAGCTACAAGCAGGTGTGTTTGATTAGGGTTGGTGCAAAACTATGCAGGGACACCGGCCCTCCAGGATCGAGTTTGCCCATCCCTGATCTAGACCCTTCTCACTATAAATGTATAGCTTTTTTGCATCCATTAAACGTAACATTTCAAAGAAAACCATTCACTTTTTATTTTCACGAAAGATTTTGATATGCATGTGAACTCTTTTAAGAAAGTCTAATAATTCTATTGGTTTTTGTAAGTCTTATAAAATTACATAATATGATGTGATTTAGGTTATGTAACCCTCCTTATCTGTGTGTTCCTAACTTTGCAAAAGTTTTTTCTTTGCTTAATAATAAAAAGGTTGCAAGAAGACAATAATAATAATAAAAAATAAATAAAATAATAATAATAATAATAATAAAAAAAATAATAATAATCACTAGTCTGCTTGTAAAGCCTTATTATTGTGATGAAATACAATACATATTCACTTTATACCTATATTTTTACACCTTTAGAATAAGTTATACAGTCAAACCCAGAAATTATTTGTACAACAGATATTACAGTACAGTAATATATATATATATATATATATATATATATATATATATATATATATATATATATATATATATATATATATATATATATATATATATATATATATATATATATATATATATTACTAGTGGGTGCAAGATACTGTAGTTCATTTTAACGTTACAATTGAGGTTCCCAAAATAAAGTAAACTGTGACATTATACACCAAAACTGTTTATACGGTGGACTAAAAACCAACAAGAACTGAAGAAACTGCTGCAGAAAATACTGAATTTAAGGTTTGCATGAAGCTGACTGAAAGCAGAGACTACAGGCTGGCACTGTGTCAAAAGGTGGAAAAAAATCTATTGATAATTGTGCAAATATTGTCAGATTAACAAATGCACTATCCTAAATTGTTTTTGTTGATTGGTAGAAATAACATTATGTAATGGTTATCTTAGCCAAAGTTAAGTTGGCATTATAGCAATGAGTTTGTCCTGACACAGTTTAACTAAACCACAGTGAATAAACTGTGATAATGTGAGAATGTCCTTGAATCATTTTTTGGTTTCACTGTAACTTGGGTTTATAAGGGTGAGCTTGCCAAAAGAAGATATTCTGAAAAATGCTGGTAGCTTGAACCCATTGACTTTCATTGTAAATGTTTTCCAACTATGGAAGTCAATGGTTACTGGTTTTCAGCTTTTCTTCCATATTCAACAGAAACATACACAGGTTTAAAAACCACATGAGGGAGAGTAAATGATGAGGTAATTTCCATTTTTGGTTGAACTATCCCTTTAAAATCACATACATCCAGACTTTGCTGTGTAATGAGAATGTCAGCACCCCCTACAGGAATGTCCCGTTTTTCTGGACAGCTTCCACCCTACAGGAACTGCAGTTTAAGAGGTCAGCGAGCAGAGAGGCTTTTTATAAACAACTCTCATATCAAACAGCGGAAAATCCAGTCTATCCTCAAACAAAAACCTGGACTGAATCATTATATCCCATGACTGTAACAGAAAATATGAGCAGACAAATGCACACGGACAGAAATACCTCAAATTCTTCCCAGAAGCCTTGTTTGGGTTTCTCGGAGTTGTCGGCAACTTTATTTAGTTCGCGTACCCTGTTCTCAATGTTTGCGGCGTTTATCCTTGTGGCATTGAATGGCTTGAACATGAAAAGAAGAGAGCAAAAATTAGAAAAATGTAACTCTAAAAGATGAAAATGTGGCATGTAAGTAATAAAAAATTAGGAGTGAGGCAAAATACACTTTGAGTAAACATTTTGTTGTAAAACTAAATATATATCATTATGCTTTAAGATTCATATATTAAACTGATACAGTATGCATTTACAGTACGTTTTCAAAAGTTTGGGTATTTTTAGTTTTTGAAAGACATCTCTAATTAAGACTGCATATATTTGATCCAAAATGCAGTGAAAATTTCCCATATGATTTATAGTTATAAAATTTATTACTTAGAAAATATTGTTATAAATGATAAAATATTAGAATATAAAATTATTATTAATTGCATTTTTGTTGTTGTTTCAGAATCAGAATCAGAAAGAGCTTTATTGCCAGGTATGTTCACACATACTGTACGAGGAATTTGTTTTCGTGACAGAGCTTCTACAGTGCAACAGGATAACAGAGACAGGACAAAAAACAGATAATAAATATATTTTTTAAAAATACAAGTAAGTAGTGAACGCAATATACAAATTGACGAGTGTATGTACGTGTTTATTACTATATACAACGTTATATGTGCAGCTGTTATGTGCAAATTGGCATGTTTAGCATTATTACTTAAATACTCAGTGATCCTTAAGATATATATAAATATGCTGATTTGCTGCTCAAAGGTACATTTCTTCAGTGGTGTTAAGTAACAAATTACAAATACTCAAACTACTGTAAATGAGTAGTTTTTCTTAGGAATTGTAATTTACTAAGTAGTTTTAAAAATATGTACTTTTACTTTCCTTTGAGTACGTTTAGAGCAGTATCGGTACTTTTACTCCACTACTTTCCTTCAACATGCAGTCACTACTTTATTATTTCCTGTCTATGGGGATTTAAGCAGGTTACATTTTGCTTGGACTACATTTTTGCTTGGAAATGAAAATCATGTTGATGTCAGAACCCAACGTCAGGCCGATGCCAGTGTCCAACATCCAACCTAAAATCAACCAAATATCAACGTCTAATGATGTTACAGCTTGACGTTGTGTGGATGTTACCACTATGATGTCTATCAGATGTTGGACTTTGGTTGCCATACCTGATGAATAAATGCCAGTGTTTGACATCAATATGACGTTGGTTTAAGATGTTAGCGCAAAGTTGGATTTTGGTTACTTTCCAAGAACCTAAAATCAACCCAATACTAATGTCATTTGTTGTAGTTATTGGACATCAAAATAACAACGTCATTTGATGTTGTTATTGAACATCAAAATAACGTCCTTAGACGCTGGCTAAACATTCAGTTTTGGTCACCTGACATCACAACCTAAATCTAACCTAATATTAACATCTTATGACGTTGTGTGCCTGCTGGGCAATAACTAAATGCATTACAGAATGTTACGTTTACACACATCCACAAATTACATGTAAATGCATCAGCTTTTCACAGTGTAATACTCACTACTCTTGAGTACTTTTAAAAGGACTACTTTTTACTCATACTTTGAGTAATATTTACAACATACACTTTTACTCTACTCGCACTACATTTTTGGGCAAGTACTTTTATCTAAGTATGATTTTTCAGTACTCTTTCCACCACTGCACTTCTGAATATTATCAAAGTTGAAAACAATGAATATTTTCTTGTAGAATTTGACATTTTTCATGATTCCTTTCTAACTAAAAAGTTTAAACAATTAAATAAAATGTATTAAAATAGAAACATTTTGTAAGATTATAAATTTCCTTGTCACTTTGTAAATTTAGTGCATAAATAAAAGTAATGTTTCTTTAAAAAAAATAATACAAAAGATCCAAACCTTTGAAAGGTACTTGTTTTGCATTCGCAGCTACTGTAATAGCTTGTCTGGGAGAAAACGAGTTGCTTTCAGGCTTGGTTTGATTTACTCACCTGTTTAAGGTGCACAACAATTCCACTCTTCTCGACCATGGGGTTTTTCTTATAATGCTCCACTAAATCTGCTAAGGTGTCAAACCTCTCCCCTCCTCCTACATCATATTTCCCATCCTGGTAAAACACATAAAAAATGTTTCTTTTAAAATAGACGTTTCTTTTCATCTTTTTTTCCTTGAGGAAATAGTGAAATGTTACCCTATATTTTACCTGATAACGGATCATGACATGCGTGACTTTAGTCTTGCGGTCTACGTTTTCATGCTTTTCTTCATTAGTGAGGACGGAAAGCACAAAGTCCCCTGGTTTACTTTGACTCTCTCTCACCAGGAAGCTTCCGGATTTACCCTTCTCTGTAAGGAGCTTTTCAGCATCTCTCCCCGAGAGATGTCCATGATACCACCTGACAACAGGCAAAACACAAGCCACAGAAGTTCTCATTAATGGGTCTCCTGTTCCTGAAAATACATATTCGTTCACACTTGTAGCTCAATTCTGTCGGTTTGTTTGGTCCAGACAAAAGAAAAAGAGAAAGAAAACTATACACTAACCGGGTTAGCTTTGTGTTAGCATTTTTCTTAGCATTTAGCATTTTTTTTTTGGACCAAACATAAAGCTACATAAAAAATGTATGTAATTTTTTTTTGCAGTAGAACATATAAAGTCTATATGTGTCATAGTTTTTTAAATCAGTTGTAAACTCAAGAAAAACTTTTAAAAGAGTCAAAATACCCCCAGAAATTCGTCAATCGCACACAGCTGAAGCTGAAAACAGTTAAAAACTTGCTGTAAAAAGACTTTTTGTTTCTGTTGCCTGTATTGATCTGCAATGGGCAAAATCGTGACGATGATGAGAAAACTGGTTTGCTTGCGAATTTTGTCTTGTGACATCACATCCTGTTTTTGGTTTGTTTTGATGCCTTGAAAACAGACTAAGCCATCTTTTCAGGGTACTGGTTCACTTGTTTAATGTGTACTAAGGTCTGGATAGCAGTGATTATTACACTTATTCACCACACTAATACTGTACTAGGGCTTTAATCATACCATCTAACCAACCAAGCGTGAACACTTGCAGAAAAAAAGAAAAAGAAAGCATATATGCTTCCTGCTGTTTCAGATGTAAACATTTCTGTAAATGTTGTGATTATTAATAAAACATCTCTCCCACCCAAAAACATCTACTATTTTAATTGTCGACCACCAAAATGTTTTCAGATTTTTACTTTAAATGCACATTCCAACTTTCACTATAGAAACTATAGCATAAACTTTAGTTTGCGGTTGGAAAATGAGCAGAGGTGTCTGTAGAGATCTTGTAAAAGTAAAGAGAGTTAGAGCTGTTGTGATATGAGGATATGTGTAGGGAGGTGTTTGCTAACAAACTGGAAAAACCACAAAAACACACATATAGAATATAATCTTTAGATGTAAATATGATGTCTATCACCTACAACATGTCATGTGTGTGTCAAGGGCAAAACAACCCTGTCTGCAGGAAAAAATAGAGCAAAAAACATCTATGTTTCAGATAACTTTAGTGAAAAAATAAAAGGTCAAAATATGGGTTAAATCATTTTCATTTTATCATTCAGCAAAATATATATTTATGTGAAAATAAAATAACAATGTTATATTAAACAATAAGCAAAAATACTACATTTTTAGTACAGATGAAGTCAGAATTATTAAAGCCCCTTTGATTTTTAAATATTTCCAGTGCAAGAAAATTTTCACAGTATGTCTGATAATATTTTTTTCTTCTGGAGAAAGTCTTATTTGTTTTATTTTGGCTAAAATAAAAGCAGCTTTTATTTTTTTAAAAGCTTTTTAAGGTCAAAATTATCAGCCCCTTCAAGTTATGTTTTTTCGATAGTCTACAGAACAAACCATCATTTTACAATAACCTGCCTAATTACCCTAACCTGCCTAGTTAACCTAGTTAAGCCTTTAAATGTCACCTTAAGCTGTACAGAAGTGTCTTGAAAATATCTAGTGAAATATTATTTACTGTCATCATGGCAAAGATAATATAAATCAGTTATCAGAAATTATTCATTTATTTAATTATTAAAACTATTATGTTTAGAAATGTGTTAAAAAAATCTTCTCTTCGTTAAACAGAAATTAGGGAAAAAATAAACAAGCAGGCTAATAATAAAAGACTTCAACTGTATGTCAAATGATTAAAATGTGTGTGACGTAACCAAGTGGCTTGGAGTATAGTGCTGTATTAGAAAATTTCAAATGAGAATTAAAAGGTATTTTAAAATGGAGTCTTTTAATATTTCATCAAACAATTATTTTCCTAAATGTATATGACAATGGGTGTCTTGAGTAAATCAGGTTAAAAAACAACAACAACTACTAAATGTAAATCTGTATGACACTTGTATTGCCTTCATGTTTTAAAGGCATCTTTGACCCATATATAAACACTAACATTTCACAGAATACAGGATGTTGCACCATACACGCCACAGAAACATCAAACGCAAATATTTACATAGGTGAAGGAAGTAACAAAGTATACTAGACCCAAAAAAAATAGTCTGGACCTCAAACACATAAATGTCAAACAGAAAGAAGAAACACAAACTGTTGACCATAAAAAAAATCAATGCAAGCACAAACAAGTTCTGACAAACAAACCACAGCACTTTCTTTCCAATGATGTTTGAACACTAGGGGGCAGGATTTATTCTGTCCACTCAATTTTAGGTCTAGGTAGAGATTTGGAAAGATTGTACCTCTCAGATGTGGGGTCTTTGCAGTTGAGTGGGTATTTGAGCTCAATAACATCTCCATTGCGTTCCCTCAGGAGGTCGTGCTGCTCGGTGTAATACTGGACCAGCTCAGCCAGCGTGGCGAACTTCTCCCCTCCGTACAGGTCATAATAGTCCCCCGAGTTCTGGATTTTAATGTGGGTGACCTCATCGTTCCTCCTGCCCAGAACAAACAGATGGAGACGCGACGGGGAAAGAGCAGGGGGTGTGGAGATGAAGGATGACAGACAGGATGGAAAAGATGGAAAAGACAGATAACAGTTAGAAGGATGGCGTTGAAAACTGGCATGTTAAACAGGGTAAATGCTGAGGTACATAATAATAGGGTAAATATAAGAGATGAAGCTGAGAATTATAAATAAATAAAGTGAAATCACTGTCTAGTTAATGATTTTATACATTTATAGCAAACATAAAAATAACATTTGAATATTTGAGCAACAATATAAAGCATATCTGATACAGGCCTACATCAAGTTTACTTTTCAATTAAAATTTTTTAATTCTGTCATTTTTATGGTCACATATTGTGACATCATATCCTGTTTTTTGTTTGTTTTGATGCCATTGTCATTCATATTTCAGCCGTAGCGCATCAGAGATCATTTGAAAACGGACTGAGAGCCATCTTTTCAGGGTATTGGTCCACTTGTTTAATGTGCACTAAGCTCTGGATAGCAGTGATTATTACACTTGTCCATTACACTAATATTGTACCAGGGTTTTATTCATACCAACCTACCAAATTGGAACACTCCCGAAAAGAAAAAACAAACAAATGTAAGCAGATGGATAACAGTTAGAATGATGGTGTTGAAAACTGACATGTTAGACACGGTAAATGCTGAAGTAGGGTTGTCGCGATACTATTAATTCATCTTATGATACTATACCAGCTGAAGTATCACAATATCAAGTAGTATTGCGATACTGTAATTCATAACTCGAATTATAAAGACAATTGTCAGAAATACTATATTTTATGTTATAATAGGCCTACTTGAATTTAGTTCATAATTCCCTTATTATTGAAAAAGTATTATTTGCACGTTACTTCACCTAAAATGTATTCATTCTTTTTGTTTATTTTGTAGATAACTGACCAAGAAAGATACATTAAAATAAAGATACAAATGATACCAAATGAAACTTGTTTCAAAATAAGCATTTTGTCAACAAAATTAGGCTATATAAGTGGTCAAAAATTGTTTCAATGTTTCCTGTTGCTATTTTGGGTTTTTCATCTATTGTTTTGTTTTTTTTTCAGACTTATCAGGTAACATTTTCACTTTGTAAGTTATTCTTTTAAAGAGATTGTCGTGGATGTTGTAGCTACTAAATCCTATTGACAGGAACACAAATGAACCGATTCAGAAGAGTGTTCCAACCGAAGCGTTAGAAAACGTGCAACACAGTTTTGCAACCTTAAAGGGCTTCACAGGACTATTAAAATAAAATGTTCTGTTGTTGCACAAATGTGTGAGCATTTTAATGACTTTTCCACATGCAACATTATCTATTGTAAATAAACCATTAATGGCGATACTACAGTTTACAAACTACAGTGGCAGCACCAGTATTTTGAGGCATAGTATCGCCATATTACTATAGTACTGATAAACCGCGCAACCTTATGCTGAAGTACATAATAATAATAATATTATTAATAATAATATTAATATTGGTAAATTTAGTGGAAATCACTGTCTAGTTAATGATTTTATACATGTATAGCAAATATAAAAATAATATTTAAATATTTGAGCATAACACAAAGCATATCCTATATATGCCTACATCAAGTTTACTTTTTAATTAACTAGCACACAATTGTCTCTTTATATTTCTTACTATTAATACATTAAAGAAAGTCCATATCACGTGGTGCTTTGCAATTAACACAAAACAGGATTAAAATGAAAAACTAGCACTTTTAACAAAAATAGCAGCTTTTTTTTGTATATTGATTACCTTTAGATTGCTCAGCATAAAGGTACACCCCTTAGTACATCTTTTAAATTCATATTTTTAATAGGAAGCTATACGATATTATATTTGTGCATATACATTAGATTGTTCAGTACTGAAGCCAAATCTGGAGCTGATCTAACAAAATAACGTTCCAAAAACTAGTACAGCCAAATTTATATGTTAGAGAAAAATATTAAATACAGATTTAAAAGAGAAAAAATCCAGAGAAGCAAAAAAAAATTAAAAAAAATTGTTTACATTTTGTAGGTTGTAATTTTTTTTTTGCAATATTTTGCTTGAATTTATTGCATTATCTTTCAATTTCTAAATATGTTTGCTGACTAAAATATTATATGAATAAATATATCTTTTTAATAAATCTGTTTTGTTTAAATGCACCAAAATACATTGCCTATATTCACTGAGATTAATAAAAATATTAATTTGCAAAATGGGGTGTACTCAATTGTGCTGAATATATATATATATATATATATATATATATATATATATATATATATATATATATATATATATATATATAATTCACCTTTATTTGTATAGCGCTTATACAATGTAGATTGTGTCAAAGCAGCTTCTCATTAAAGGTCATAGTAAATAGGAACAGTGTAGTTCAGTTTGTAGTGTTTAAGTTCAGTTTAGCTCAGTTCAGTGTGGTTTAATAATCACTACTGAGAGTCCAAACACTGAAGAGCAAATCCAACGATGCGCAGCTCTACAGATCCCGAACCATGCAAGCTAGTGGCGATATACATATATATACACACACACACGCACGCACACACGCACACACACACACACACACACACACACACACACACACACACACACACACACACACACACACACACACACACACACACACACACACACACATACATACATACATACACACATAAGTCCAATGGCACAGCACTTTCATCAAGATTTAACCTCATAGTGTAGAATCTTTTTTATATATATAATTTTATTTCTTTTTATTTTAATCCCATAATCTTTTGAAGAGTGTCCTCTTTAGTCCTGTTTATATTAATAAAAAAATAAATTATTAAATTAAATAAAAAAATGTAAAACTACAGGCATGTGGACAAACATACACTCACATGTGTGTGTGTGTGTGTGTGTGAGAGAGAGAGAGAAAGTGGGTGAGTGTGGGTGTCAAAATTCTGTAAACCGCTGATGACTTGAACTTACCACTACAATAAATAGACAAAAACAAATATAAGTAAATGATTTGTGTGATTAATACAAAGAAAATTCAAGGCAAAAAAATGAAATCAATGCTAAATTTATGTTTGAGAAAAACAGACACTGAGATATTCTAGATATTCTAGTCTGCTTAGAGTGATTAGATAAAGAAACTGTTAAAAACAAGACAGAGAGACGGAAGGTGTTTTGGAGCAACCAAATGAATCAACAGAACATACTTTATGGAAAGTTATTCTCAGCAGACTTCAGACTGTCACCAAAACCGTCAAAACCTGAACTGCAGCTTTAAATGGCAGCATATGGAAAAAAGTAGAAAGGAACACCTGCATAGATATAATCAGCCATGCTCGGGCACAAAGCCACAACTTAACGCTTCACTCACACACACACACACACACACAACTACAGAAAAAACACTATCAAGCGAAAAAGCAGCAACCAATATGAAGCCTTGATTCCTCTGTCATTTAGTTTCTCTGGCTTTCTCTAGGCATCCATCGCTCTATCCATCAGCGGCCTGGCTCATGAAATTGCACTCTCCACTGTGTAATTGCATTATAGAGGTAACAGAGGAGTCTCAGCAGTGAAGGGCTAATGGCTGCTGACTGCAGCAGATGAGCGGCTCCATGCTGCGGGTCCGGCTGGGCCACTAATGTAATCACACACACACACACACGCTCACCTAAACAGAAGTCACAATGTACACTTTCTTTGTAAACAATAATAATAGTAATAATAGTAATAATAATTACAATAATAATAATAATAAGTATATATTAATTAATAATAATAATAATAATAATAATAATATTAATATACAAACAGCATTACTTATGTATATTTATATAAAATAAAAAACAAAAAGAAAAAGTTAATTCTTGTTTTTCTGTAAAAATATATTTAGAAAGTTGTTATATAATTAATAATATTTTTTTAAAATATAATTAATCTTATTCAGATCATTTTTAAATAATTGAATGATGACTCTGGATATGCTTGAGGAATGTTGCTTCAGATCTAGTAAATATTGTCCAAAACAGACAGAAATACAACCATTCTCATATTGTTTTGTGCAGTTTGAGATTCATTCATTAGTTTTCTTTTCAGCTTAGTCCCTTTACTCATCAGGGGTCGCCAGCGGAATGAACCGCCAACTTATCCAGCATATGTTTTACGCAGCAGATGCCCTTCCAGTCGCAACCCAACACTGGGAAAACCCATACACTCTTGCATGCACACTCATACTCATACTCAATTTAGCTTATTCATTTTACCTATAGCGCATGTTTTTGGACTGTGGGGGAAAACGGAGTACGCAGAGAAAACCCACGCAAACACGGGGAGAACATGCAAACTCCTCATAGTTATGCCAACTGACCCAGTTTGGACTCGAACCAGCGACCTTCTTGCTGTGAGGCAATCGTACTACCCACTGCGCAACCGGGATGCCGCAGTTTGGGATATTCTAAAGCAAAGAATTAAGTAAAATCTCCCATGAATCACAGGCTTCAGGCACTTTCTGTTAAAATTATAACAGAATATATGACAGAATTAAATTACATAGGTGTTTATTAATAGATTTTACAAAAACACCTTTTATAGTGTGGATTCAAACACCAAGATGCACAAAATCTTAAAGAATAAAAAAAACAACTGAGAAAATCTGAATAAATCACAATGGAAATGTATATTGCCTGAATCCCCTCTGAATGTTAGATAATATGATTGTTAGATATTGCAGTCCATTGCACTTCCATATGTATTGTTAATCATTTGCTTTCTAGAAATTGACAATTTATTCTTTTGAATACATATGGGAACAGTGCTTTATTCACAAATTAATTAAGGAAGAATAATCAGAGGTGAATTCAAATCATTAGATGGAAACACAGCTAATGTGGCAGCACAAACTGTTCACACAGTATTTTGAAGCTGGAAAAATATCAAAAATATGCAAAAGATGAAACATGATTCGATTTATTTTTCCCTCCAGTATCGCATAAAACAGGTGCAGAAATTCTTCAACATAACTGCCAATGTACTGCTCTTTTGTAGTGTCTCTTGGTTGTTTTATAATCAACTGATGGCACCCTGTCAGATTCCTGAGTGTGATTCAATCAATTTGCATGAAGCTTTAACATGTTCGGAGTCATAGAAGAATGACTGAGCTCTGCCTACTGTCAGAGTCAAGGACGCCTGCTGACTAATTTTATCTTCAAGCATGAGTTCATCATTGATTTTTCAGCTAAAGCCAGCCTCTGCAGAAATCAAGAGAGAAACACAATACTCCTACTGAGCCCCTCACACGTCCACGCGTAAAGGTGCAGTCTGTCAGTGTAAGACCACAGCCGCTTACGAATGAACAGCATCAGGGTGTCTATGGTGATTCTTCTTTTTTCGAGAAACCCAAGGCTGAATTCGACAGTGGCGTTTAGCTATTTTGAACTGTATATTACATGCTTTAAAGCAGTCAAGGGTTGCACACTAAATGTTTCAAGTGTCGAATGCAAGCAATAATTGGCTTGAGCCAGCAACGGGAATGGAGTTACCTACTTGCCAGTTACTTTATTAGGAACACCTACATAATACACTTTCAATTCAACATCAAATTATGATAATCTTAATCATGTTGATGTAGGTATCTGTAAAGACCAAAAAAACAAACAAACAAAAAAAACAGACATTACACACCCTGGAAAACTCGATGAACCTCTGATTTTTGTACACACAAATAAGCAAAAATATAAATTTTAATATATATTAATATATATCATATTAATATATATTATTATTATTATTATTGTATATAATATTAATATATATATTTTTTTAAATGTATATATGTATATATATATATATATATATGTCTCCACTTTCCTTCCTAATCTGTAACTGCCTCTCTGGCTATACAACTAACTGTACTCTCTCTCTCAAAAAAAAATAAATAAATAAATAAAAATTCTAACGCTTTGCTTCTTAGACTTTACACACCTTAAACTTGTCTATACCAAGCATGAAAACAAAGGAAATGTCTGTAGATCTCCGAAACAGGATTATCTCCAGGCACAAGGCTGGGGAAGGTTACAGAAAAAAATTCTGCTGCTCTGAAAGTTCCAATGAGCACAGTGGCCTCCATCATCCGCAAGTGGAAGATGTTTGGAACCACCAGCACCCTTCCTAGAGCTGGCCGGCCATTTAAGCTTAGTGATCAGGGGAGAGAGGCCTTAATCAGGGAGGTGATTAATAACCCAATGATCACTCTGTCTGAGCTCCAGCGTTCTTCTGTGGAGAGAGGAGAACATTAAAGAAGGACAACCATCTGTGCAGCAATCCACCAATCAGGCCTGTATGGTAGAACCGCCAGACTGAAGCCACTACCCACCTGGAATTTGCCAAAAGGCATCTAAAGGACTTTCAGACCATAAGAAACAATATTCTCTGGTCTGATGAGACTAAAATTGAACACTGTTGAGTGAATGCCAGGCGTTACGTTTGGAGAAAACCAGGCACGGCTCATCACCAGGCTAATCCCATCCCTACAGTGAAGCATGGTGGTGGCAGCATCATGCTGTGGGGGTGTTTTTAAGCAGCAGGAACTGGAAGACTAGTCAGGATAGCGGGAAAGATGAATGCAGCAATGTACAGAGACATCCTGAATGAAAACTTGCTTCAGAGTGCTATTGACCTCAGACAGGGGCGACGGTTCATCTTCCAGCAGAACAATGACCCAAAGAACACCGCCAAAATATCAATGGAGTGGCTTCACAAAAACTCGGTGAATGTCCTTGAGAGGCCCAGCCAGAGCCCAGACCTAAATCCTGTAATTGCTGCCAAAGGTGCATCAACAAAGTTTTGAGCAAAGGCTGTGAATACTTATGTACATGTGATTTTTTTTTTTAGATTTTTTTATTTGTAATAAATTTGCAACAATTTAAAAAAAAAAAATTTCACATTGTTTTCACAAGTTTTACTCTGCTGAAGGGGGTTTGAGATATTGTTTGAAGCGACATAGAGAATATTTCTGAGGAGAGCTGATATGAAGATGACGTGGATGACGCGGTGTTTACTAACAATGAGTATTATACTGTCATATTGCCTGAATTATATGACAGTTGTTTACAGTTGTCTGTTTGATTTTATTAGAGAAATGATCGGACCAGATAACATTATTAGTGAGCTGCATGACGATGTATGTATATCTATATAGATATATTATGGCTTTGAATTATGCACCTTTCATTACGCGTTTAAATTTTTACTTCACAATCTCTTCACAGCGTGCCTGAACTGATTGTTTGTTACTATAAAAAATATGTCATAGTAAAAGTAAACTGTGCTCTATGAACGTGAAAACGGTTTCACTTCCTGAAGCCTGCTCCAGATAGCCATAACAGACAGACAGGAAACATATTCTGACACATTTCACCTGGCCCTGACAGATCATACGGTAAACTGCAGCCATTTGTCTGTCTCGGCTCCCAGCATTCTGTCTGCAAACTTAATGGTTAACAATAGAGCAGATGCTGAGCAATAGTTTCCACCCAGGAAAAATGGTGAGAGACAGATAAGAGAAACCGAAGCATGGAGGAAGGGAACATAATGCGATGGAGTCCCTAGGTGCCAATTTGGCCATATGACTCCTCCCTTTATCTAATAATGCATTTTAAAGGGAAGAGTTCTCCTCATAACTTTGCAATTATGCTCTCATCTGCTTACAACAGGTCTGAGAGGAAGAATGGCGGTGAGATGTCTTGTTTTGCTTTTAGATGATGTCTGAGTAACTCTTGTACTGATGCATTTGGTCTGTTTTATACTCCTTCACATTCAAATTTGCACACTAGTTTCTAAAAACACACATCATTTGAAACTGAACATAGTATTTGTTTATACAGTATGTTATACTGAGTCTATTTAAGCCAATTTTGACACAGATCTGTCTGTTAATAAGTACATCTTGACAGATTAATCAGAACCCTGACTGGAATACTGACTGAAATAGATTCAACAATATAAAACATCACAAAACAATGAACAAGTTGGTTGGGCACAGCAGCTAGTGTTTTTAAAGGTAATTATGCATAAATACATTTAAATGCAGACGGATGCAACTGACCAATCAGCATGAAGTCATTCAAAGTGACAAGTATAACAAACTTGGGTCAAATTGTCACGGATTGGTCAGGCTCTCACGATCCCCACTCACGAAGATCACCATCACCTGACTTCTAATGAGCACACAGCTGCATCACATTCACGAGCACCAGATAAAAGCACAGCACTCCAGTCGCTCATTGTCCGGGCTCGTCTCGACGAAAGCGGACAACTGAGCGACCACTCAGCGTAGTCATCCTCAGCTAAAACAAACGCTTTACTTACCTGTTCTCTTTGTATTCCTCCTAGTCTTCCTGGTCCACCCGAATCGTCCTGTCTTCCAGTCCTTCCAAGTCTGTGTCATCCTCTGTCAGCTGTATCTGGTGTGTGCTGTCCATCCTCGTGTATTCCTGTTACCCAGCCACGGAGGAAAAGACCCCAACATCATTCCTGATCCTCCTGGCTATCCTTCATGTGCTCCTTGTTGTCATTTAATAAACACCCTAACGTTTCCTTACCTCTGTCTCCTGTCCGCTTCATAACAGAAGCCCGGACCCATAACGACGACAACATGAGCACCCCCGATCACTTTCAAGAGCTGGTGGACCAGTTGAAGCGGATTCTACAGCCACCAGCTCCACTTTCCAACGCACCACCAGCACCGAGCACTTCCGCCTCCACAGTTTCTTCTTCGGCCCTTCCTTCCAGTCCCATGGCCCGACCAGCGCCCTACTCAGGCGGAGCGGGGGAGTGCAATGGTTTTCTGTTACAATGTTCCCTCATATTCGAAATGCAACCTTCTCTATATCCCACAGATAAGTCAAAGATCGCCTACATCGTATCACTACTCTCTGGGCCTGCACTTAAATGGGCTGAGACGATCTGGAACCAAGCCGGGCCGGTCATGAATTCCATCACTACCTTCACGGAGTATTTCAAAGAGGTGTTTGGACGTTCTGATGGGGAAGTAGCCGCTGGAGAGCAGCTGTATCATCTAAAGCAAGGTACTCTATCTACACAGGAATATGCTCTCCGGTTTCGCACTCTAGCAGCTGCAAGTGGATGGAATGAGAGATCGTTGTTGACCACGTACCGGCTCGGCTTGGAACCCACTCTCCGAATCCAGCTGGCCACATTAGATGATACTATGGGTCTGGAGAGATTCATCCAACATTCTCTCCGATGTTCCGATCGTCTCCGTTCCTATCAACAGGACACCATCACCCCCTCGTCTGCACTCCTCCAATCGCCTGAGTCAACAGCCTCTCCAGAACCAGAACCCATGATAATAGAGTCTGGAAGACTGACATCAGCGGAACGACAGAGGAGGCTGACCCGGGGTCTGTGTCTATACTGCGGTGTCAGTGGACACACCCGTATGGAGTGTCCCCTTCGTCCCATTCGGACTTCAGTGAGTGTATTCAGTACGAATATTGAACAATGTAAACCACTTACTACCACCGTACAAATAACTACTGCCTCTATTTCTCTCCTTGTCACAGCCCTCATCGACTCCGGGTCAGCAGGGAACTTCATCTCCCAATCCCTCTGTCGTCAACTCCACCTACGTACTGAGGCGTCCTCGCATATATACCAGATACAACCGATAACCCAGTGCACTCGATCTTCGACCCGTATCCATCGACAATGCGAAGACATCCTTCTTCAAGTGGGGTTGTTACATCAAGAGAGGATTCAATTTCTGGTTCTGGAGGGTGCAAATATGGACATCATTCTAGGGCGCCCGTGGCTGGTGAAGCACGATCCCATCATCTCTTGGGGCACAGGAGAGATAAAGAAATGGGGATCTGGATGTACACCTACCTGTTTTCCAAATCTCCCTCTTCAAGGTCGGAACCCCATTTCTTTGTTTACAACATCGGTCGAGAGTCCTCCTGAGAAGCAGTCTATCCACATTCCTAAGGAGTACAGCTCCTTTCATGATGTCTTCTGCCCCAAGAGAGCTTCCCAGCTACCGCCGCATCGGCCATGGGACTGCGCGATCGACCTAGTTCCAGATGCCCAGTTGCCAAGAGGTAGGATCTACCCGCCCCTCGCTTCCAGAGAATCAGGCAATGGAAGATTACATAAGGGAGGCTCTGAGTCAGGGGTACATACGTCACTCAAAATCACCAGCCGCCTCAAGCTTCTTCTTTGTGGCCAAGAAGGACGGAGGGCTGCGTCCATGCATCGACTACAGGGTCCTAAATAACGGTACAGTAAAATACCGATATCCCCTTCCTCTGGTACCAGCCGCTTTGGAACAGCTCCGAGAAGCTAAAGTCTTCACTAAATTGGACCTCCGCAGCGCGTATAATCTGATAAGAATACGTGAGGGGGACCAATGGAAGACAGCATTCGTGACCCCTACTGGCCACTATGAATATGAGGTCATGCCTTACGGTCTGGTCAACGCCCCCTCCGTATTCCAAAACTTCATTCATGAAGTCCTCCGGGAGTTTCTTCACCACTTTGTAATAGTGTACATAGATGACATCCTCATTTACTCCCGGAGTGAGGCCGAACATCGCCAACACGTTGCGGAGGTCCTGCACACATTGAGAGAACATCACCTCTACCTCAAAGCGGAGAAATGCTCATTCCACCAGAAGTCGATTCATTTCTTGGGATACATCATTGACCAAACCGGTATACGTATGGATGGGAAGAAAATTGAGGCTGTTCTATCCTGGTCAGAACCCACTTCCATTAAGGAGCTCCAGAGGTTTCTTGGGTTTGCTAACTTTTATAGACGGTTTATCAAGGACTACAGCAGGATTACATCACCTCTCACTAATCTCCTCAAGGGTAAACCCAAAGGACTGGAGTGGACCAAAGAAGCAGCCGCAGCCTTCCGCCTTCTTAAGAAGGAGTTCACAAGGGCCCCACTCCTGACTCATCCTGACCCAAATCTTCCTTTCGTGGTGGAAGTGGACGCATCCACCACCGGCGTCGGGGCAGTATTATCCCAACATCATGATACACCGCCCCGACTGCATCCCTGTGCCTATTTCTCTCGGAAGTTGAGCCCGGCGGAGCAGAATTACAGCATAGGAGACAGGGAGCTTCTAGCAATCAAGCTAGCCTTGGAGGAGTGGCGTCACTGGTTGGAGGGAGCCAAACATCCGTTCCAGGTGATCACAGATCACAAAAACCTCCAATATATCAAAGAGGCCAAGAGACTATGTCCACGTCAAGCCAGATGGTCACTTTTCTTCTCACGTTTTGATTTCTCCATTTCCTATCGTCCAGGACCCAAGAATCTAAGAGCAGACGCTCTCTCTCGTTTACACGAGCATCACGATCATGAAGAACTCCCAACGAAGATTCTTCCCGAACACATCTCCATTTGTCCGATCACCTGGAACGCTCCTCCAGTCGTTGCCACTCCGGAAGCCCCTGCTCCGCCGGGATGCCCTCCTCATCGGCAGTTCATACCACCTGAACACCGGGTAGATCTGATCCACTCCTTACATACCTCGCTAGGCACTGGACATCCAGGGATCAACAATACTCTCTCGCTAGTATCCCAACGATTCTGGTGGCCAAACATGGCAAGGGATGTGAGGCAATATGTTCAGGGCTGTAAGGACTGTGCCCAATCCAAGAGCCCACGTCATCTACCCGCTGGAAAGCTCCATCCCTTGCCGATTCCGAACCGTCCCTGGTCACACCTAGGAGTGGACTTTATCACTGACCTCCCCTCGTCAGAAGGTAATACCTGTATTCTAGTCATCGTAGATAGATTCTCAAAGTTTGTCAAACTAATCCCTCTGAAAGGTCTTCCCACAGCCTTTGAAACAGCCGACAATATCTTTAATCAAGTCTTCAGGTCATTTGGTATTCCAGAAGATATTGTGTCGGACAGAGGTCCACAGTTCATCTCACGGTCTATGGAAAGCCTTCTTCAAGCTCCTAGGTGTGGCCGTCAGCCTCTCTTCTGGATATCATCCCCAAACCAACGGGCAGACAGAGAGGAAGATTCAGGAGGTGGGACGGTTCCTGAGGACCTTCTGCAGTGGTCACCAGAGCTCCTGGAGCCAGTATTTGGGCTGGGCAGAATATGCCCAAAATTCACTGCGGCAACCCTCCACCGGACTCACGCCATTCCAGTGCGTCCTGGGCTTCCAACCACCGCTCTTTCCCTGGGATGGCGAACCATCTGATGTCCCCGCAGTGGATCACTGGTTCCGGGAGAGCGAGAGAGTCTGGGACGAGGCTCATCAACATCTGCAGAGGGCAGTCCGTCGAAGCAAGGTAACCGCCGATAGAAGAAGGTCTGAAGAACCCAGATACACACCCGGACAAAAGGTGTGGCTATCCACCCGGGACATACGCATGCGACTGCCCTCTCGCAAGTTAAGTCCCCGATTTGTTGGTCCCTTCACCATCGTGGAACAGGTTAACCCCGTCACCTACAAACTACAATTACCCTCTCACTACCGTATTCACCCTACATTCCACGTATCACTCCTGAAACCCTATCACGATCCTGTTCTTCCCTCCACAGAGCCTGACCACGAAGAGGAACCCCCTCCTCCACTGCTCCTAGAAGAAGGAGCCGTCTACGCAGTGAAGGAGATCTTGCGTTCCCGACGTCGTGGTGGCCAGTTGGAGTACCTGGTGGACTGGGAAGGGTACGGCCCCGAAGAAAGGACATGGGTTCCCAGAGCTGATATTCTCGATCCTAGTCTCATGGTGGAGTTTCATGAGAGCCACCCTGAGTTCCCAGCGCCTAGAGGCAGAGGGAGACCACCACGGCGTCGGAGGTGTCGGCCCTCAGGAGCGGGCCCTGGGGAGGGGGGGACTGTCACGGATTGGTCAGGCTCTCACGATCCCCACTCACGAAGATCACCATCACCTGACTTCTAATGAGCACACAGCTGCATCACATTCACGAGCACCAGATAAAGCACAGCACTCCAGTCGCTCATTGTCCGGGCTCGTCTCGACGAAAGCGGACAACTGAGCGACCACTCAGCGTAGTCATCCTCAGCTAAAACAAACGCTTTACTTACCTGTTCTCTTTGTATTCCTCCTAGTCTTCCTGGTCCACCCGAATCGTCCTGTCTTCCAGTCCTTCCAAGTCTGTGTCATCCTCTGTCAGCTGTATCTGGTGTGTGCTGTCCATCCTCGTGTATTCCTGTTACCCAGCCACGGAGGAAAAGACCCCAACATCATTCCTGATCCTCCTGGCTATCCTTCATGTGCTCCTTGTTGTCATTTAATAAACACCCTAACGTTTCCTTACCTCTGTCTCCTGTCCGCTTCATAACACAAATGGC